>NW_019392666.1:2233854-2265602 GCF_000648675.2 Cimex lectularius
CAAGTAGCGGAATGCTACAGAGGTAAACAAACAATATCATTTGGAAGAGGATTAATAAGTGTTGACATTCATACAAATGAGTAATCCTGTAAACGTAAACAGAATATTTTATATAGATTTTTTTTAATGAAAACTTAAAATCCTGCATTATTTTCCGGACAACCCAATAGAAATATTGAATCATTCAATTTAGAAAAATTTCTAACACTGCTCAATAGTGCTTTATTCAATTTAATTTTCTTTAATTTAAAAATTACAAAACCACTAGGTTTTATTGTTAAAATTTTTTCAATTAAGAATAATTTATTTATGTGTGTTCTATTATTAAGTATAACACTTATTGAAAGTATAACACTTACTTGAACTTTTTTAGATTTTGATTTAATGTCATATTTAAATCGTAATAGGAAATTCATTAAAATTTAAAGTTTGCTAAATGTTTTAGTTAAATTTTGCACTACAAAAATAATTTTAAACTATTTTTTGGCCCAAACTCTGTTGTATAAATCAGTTTTATGAATGCTGGTCAAACGTTTTCTTAATTTATTAACATCACTGTTGGTTTCATAATTATAATTATAATCTATTCATTTGTTGTCATTGTTGTATTTTATTTTTATTTTATAATGAAAAATTAGACGTTGGTAATTTAAACTGAAAGAATATACATACAATTCATAAAATACAATAATTTACCGGGATTTCACCAATTTTCTGAAGCCGGATTAACATAAAACGAAGCCCCAGAGGACTTTGTATATGTATACAAACGGAGGTGACTTTTTATAATACAAATTAATCCGAATTTAAAACATTTATTAACTCTACAAGAAAATAAAAATAATTAACACAAATTAAATTTTTTTGTCGCAAACAATGAATTTTTTTATTTAAGCAAACAAGAATGGGCAGGTAATCACTTCTCAATTTTAAGACAATCCACTGTGATCTAGGATTTTACTTCCTCATTTTTTTATGATTACACACTTTAGCTCTCTGGAAGAATGGAATCGCTCTGATCTTTCTACCATGAAAGTGGAAATCTCTTCTTTTAGCACTGTAGGACCAATCACGAATCTAAATCACAATGTTGCCACTATGAAATAAAATTGATGTGTGATACATACAACTTTAAATACAAAGTAAAAGTCATTTAGGGAGATTTTATGCAATGGTCATCTTCTGTTCAAATGAATTTTTTGTGCCATCAATTCAAACTTACACGAGACACCAATAGTGTATATAATAAAATATGACAAAATGGCTTGAGTGTACTCAGAGGAACACTCAAGAAGCACACCATCGGGGACACGGTTATACTTGAATAATTACTGCCGTTTCATAGGGCTCTGGGGAAATAGGAAGCTAACTCAGTGAAGCGTGCCGATTACATTTCTCAGTCAGGAGAATAAGAGCTAATAACCAGAATACTGATTATACACTTGATTTTGTTCTCAATAATCATGGATTGGTAGCTGTCTATTGCACAACGGACAAAAAAGTCAACACTGATTCTAAAAAATTTATTATTAGAAATAGTAATCATAAAAACTCAGATGAGGGATGAAGCCATAAAGCTTTTTACCTACAACCAAATTGTTTTCTGATGTTGAGCTTTCAGTAGAGCTAAAACGTAAATAAAGAATAGAAAAAAAAGAAGATATAAACTCAACATTGGTTATGATACATTATGCAAAAAGGAAATCGATTTACATTAGAATGAAAGAAATTAACAGAAAAATTTAGCGGATTACGAAAAATAACCCACTTCTATCTACTTAAATTAAAAAAGAAAATCTATGCAGAAAAACAAACATTTAATTGTTGAATTAATTCATATCTGTAATTCTAGGCGTGATGGGCATATTGGATCAGTTCTTTTCGGTTTTTGAAAATTTAAAAAAATTAAAATTAAATTGTTGAATTAATTGTATATTTGTAATTCCAGGCGTGACACGGGCATCATATCATATCATTAGAGAGAGGTGTAGAAAGATAGAGAAGGAGATAGATAATTAGAAATAGAGAGAGAGAGAGCGAGAGAGTGAGTGATAGAGATTTTTATTTAAAGTAATAATATTTACAACAATAGAAGAAAGTATACACACTTGGACAAAGTGTCGGAGGTAGTTCGAAAAAGAAACAAGGATATATGTACAGTAGCGACTTAATACAAACGAGGTTCCTACTAAAAATTTTAGCGATGAAAAAGAACTAAAATTAAGAAAGAAGAAATAATAAGAAATAAGAAAGAAAAGAAGAAGTAAACTGAATATGGAAATTAACTTCTTAAAATGTAAAGAAAGTAGAAAAAAAGAAGAACTCAACATTGGTTATGAATAAATCCGGGAGCGATACAATTATGCAAAACAAAAAGAAAATCGATTTACATTAGAATAAATTAAATTAGCAGAGAAATTGAATAAATAATGAGAAATAATGCAGAAAAACAAACATTTTATTGTTGAATTAATTCATATCTGTAATTCTAGGCGCGATGGGCATATTGGATCCGTTCTTTTCGGTTTTTTTGCACGATGCAATTAATGAAGGTAATTCTAGGCAATAGAAACAACTCAAATGGAATAGACGGATTCACCCAGGATGGAACACTCAGCTAGAACATGAGTAATATTTTCGTCAAGAAAGCGTAATGTTGAAACTAAAGTATGTTACGCTTCGCAACCATTGAATCAAAATTTCTCCATTATATTTTAATGCTGATAAGCAAAAAGCAATTCATTTGGGAAAAAACATAAATTTTAGTTAAACATTGTAACTGTGTTTGTTTAACTATTAATAGTTCTGTTATTAACAAGTTTCTTTTTTCTTTTGTGGTTTTCACACCATCATAAGCAAACCAGGACATTTTGAATATGTTTAAAACTGATTGATATAAAAAGATACTACCTAGGGCCGAATTTCCTCGTGGAAATATTTTATTCTAAATGTAATACGACCGTTTGAAACACTCTTTTGCTCGCTTATCATCGTAGCTCGTTAACAAAGGGAATCTCTCGTAAAGCGAACACGGCATAACCGTTTGTCATTGCGAGGTGATGGGGCCTTGTAAATGGAAGGGGCTGAGTACTTCTCAGGGGAGAATTTTACGCAGCGACAGTTTACTGTCGGCAGTAAACCAACCGACGGGAACAACTTTATCAAGACTTTATCAATGAACCCTTTGGGCCCGGCCCTCGTATTTTTAGAATAACGAGGCCCGGTTTTGTTATTTATCGCTCAGTAAAGTCGCGAGCGTCGGTTTTATGGGGTTTTTATACAGATTCGATTGAAAAATATGGGTATGACATTAAGGCTTTAAGGGCTCAACCAATTTCATGCCGACGAAATCCAATGACGGCTCAAGCCGTCTCAGTAATTTCTACGATTGTCAGAAAAATAAAAATGTATTCGCTCTGAATGGAAAAATATTTATTTTTCTCTTGCTCTGTTTGGTCGAGCCGCATCTGAAATTACAGACCGTCTGAACGAATATTGGAAAAGCTCGACTGTGTTATTATCGCTTATCCAGAGGGTAATTAGAATGTGTTTGAAACAATATCGAATACCAGATGTGACCCTAGTCGGTGAAGTCATAAACATGCGGGGGATTAAACAATCGGCAATAAAATCCAAGTTCGGGGCAAGTTGGGGCATAAACATGCCCATGGAGGTTCAACGAGTTCCCCCATAAGCACTCCAGTTATAACAATAGTTAAACACTGCAGATGACAAAAAGGAGCCGGGGAAACGGGAAACAGCACTAATGAAATTTTAAACAAGTTAAACTCCCGGATTGGGGTTTCGCCGACGGGTACCCTCCGACCCCCGTGGCAGGATTTCAAAGTTAAGGAGCGGGTTTAGGTTTAATCCTTCGACTCTGTCATGCTATTCTATAAACTTTGTAAGGTTTTGTAATTGGTCGAGCATTCTCAGCGGCCATAGTCTTGGGTAAGAGCCTGTGTTTGGAGTTGGCCGAGTAATATTTCATTTCCCACCTCACACCCCCTTCCAAAAGTTCCATTTCGTGTACATTCGTTTTACTTTCCCCTTGGCGGATTAAAAGGGTTTGCTCTTTCTCCGTCCCCCGTTTGCTTTTGCATCCCGAAACGTGATTTCACAACGATTCCGACGGGCATACATAAATTTTTGTATATTTTAATTTTAACATGATATTTTAACTGAGTAATTGTGTCTATCAGAACAATCATGATCATTTTTTTTTCAATGGATACCAGGAACTGGAGGAGTTCCCTCCTGAGCACTGCAGCCGTACAGCTGTACTTTATCCCCGGCACCATTTTTTGGGGGCTCGCAACACAAGTGTGAATTGAGCCCCCGGTGTGCCGGTGTTCTTCCATCGAAGAAACTCATTTTTGAAGGGTGTTGGGACCAAATTCAGGGTCGCTGAGATAAGATCCCGCCCCTTCCATTGATGAGGCCGTGTCAATTTCTTTCAATTGCGGCCACCGGTCCCCTTAGGCGTCAGAAAAAGTCCAGAGGCGACGGTGGGGATCGAACCCACGACCACAAGATCTAATAGCCGAGAGTCTGACGCCTTAACCACTCGGCTACCGCGGCCCCCAATCATGATCATAGTAACAGACATTTTTTACTTGCCCATCTTGAAACTAGAAAGAAAACCGCGTATTTTAAACACCATTCATACATGACAACATGTAGAGTGTCCAGCATGTACCAGCAAAGACATAATAAAAATTGTTACTTACGTTATCTGAGTATTCATTCTTCAGAAATGGAGCGAAACGTGTACGTACACGCGCAGCAACGGCCTGTTTTACCGTAAAGAATATTTAAACTGTGCTAAAGCGTTTCTGTGTCTGTAGCATTGACACGCTTATTAGGTATTATTTTGTCTGAGCTTGTGCATTTCTGTGACGTTCGTACAATTTATTTTAAAATTTTCATATCGAATCACGGTAATGAACAACGAAAAATTAATCGAATTGATGTAAAATCGTGTGTTAATTGCAAAATTCGCCCCTGCGCTCCTAAATATGTGCTTAACCTTAATTAAACCTTTTAACTAAACCCTAAACCTTAATTTAACCCTAAAAATAACTAAACCTTTTATCCCTCCATTTACCATTAACAATCACTCTATTTCTTTCTGCCCCACTGTCAAGAACCTTGGGATTGAACTTGATCGGAACTTATCTTGGAAACCTCGATTTCCCTGATGTCCCGCCGCTGCTTTTCCACCCTTCATCACTTACGCCATGCCAGCCAACTTCTTCCATTAGTACCCGTAAACTCCTAGTTTACTCTTTTATTTTCTCACACTTTGACTACGGATGTGTGGTGAACGGCGAGTCATTAAGAGGAGCTGGGCGATAAACTTAAGCGCTTAATGAATGGTTTTGTACGCTTTATTTTCGGCTCTTCAAGGTGGTTCCACGCGATTAATATTTACTTTAGCTTCAAGTGGTTATACACTTCCTCCCCAGGCTGTTCTTCTTCGCTCCTTCCTCTACCGGACAATTTATTCCCATTTCCCCTCCTTATATGATCTCCCAACCTTTAGGTATTCGGTACACCACCGTCATACTCGTTTTAGCTCTTCTGATCTTGCCCCTAAGCACAGAATATTACTTTTGTTATTCAAGGGTGCTTTAAGCCCCAGAATAAAGTTTATTTTATTTTTTTTCTTACTTCATATTCAACCTTCTCATCCGCAGAGACCTTCAAATTACATTTGTCCTCGAAACCGCTAGAACTTCTTACTCTATCAACGTTGTAATGTAATAATAATATTTAAAACAATTACACTATTATCAATTATTTAGATATTTATGAAAATTTATATATCGAATTTTTTCGATCTTATAAATATCGATGCCTTTCTTTTGACGTTAGTAATGATACACGGTATCGAGATTTTTCATCCGGATATCAACGTAGAAAGCACAAAATGTTGTATACAAAAACATAATATTATAAATGATTTTTTTACATCAGTTGAAAGCATTATTTTCTGGACCGATTTGATAGGACATTTATAGGTCATAATGTGTTCTGACCTCTTCAGATAAAAACGAATTACGTGATCGATATAAACCAAAGCGACTTTTAACTCAAAATTTGTGTCATAACTGGACAGAGTCCGCCAAAAAACGGTCTATTCCGTCTGTTGTCCTCTGAGAGCGGGAGTATGTCAAGGCGGCGTACTTGAACCGATCCTTTACCTCCTCTACACCTCACATATCTTAACTTCATCCTTCTACTATCCTTGCATCTTTTGCCGACTACAGTTGTCCTATCTCCCATCCCGATCCCACCATTTCTTCTGTGGAGATCCTGGCACATGTCCTGCAAATGAACGGAGCAAACCTTTAGCGATAAAATAACGAAAACAAATACACTCAAGTTACATTTACCCTCTAACATTACTCAGATCTCCCCAGCTCGTTTTCCACCCTTCATCAGTTCCATCGTGCCAGACACCTTCTTCACATCAATACCCGTAAACTCCTGGTTTCCTTTCTTATTCTTCCACACTTTGACTATGGAAGTGTGGTGTGCTAGGGACTCACTGAGAATCTGGGTGATAGACATATGCGTTTAATGATTGTTTTGAACGCTTTATTTTCAGCTCCTCAAGGAGGTCCCACGTGAGTGATATGTACTTGAAGTGATTATACCATTCCCACCGCAGGCTAAACCTCCTTGACTCCTTCCTTTACCAAACAGTATCACATCCCCTCCTTAAATATATGATCTAACCCTTAGATCTTTGATACACTATCTTTGTACTTGCTCTAGATCTTTTGATTTTTAACCTCTTAAACATAGAACTACGACTTTCAGTCGTTCCTTTAACATCGTTCATCCTGTCTCTCGAGCCATTTCCCTTTCCAGCTTTAATTCCCTAATTGATAAATTAATCATCTGTATTACTAAACATAATTAGTATTTAATTGTATACTCTAGTATGCATAATACATTATACGTATTATACTAATACATTTTTAGTATATGTTTAAAATGTATATATTTTTTAATTGAATTTTATAACTGTAGTAGCTGTTTTGCGATTGTGTTGAGCACGTGTCTAGATACGCTTCTATCGATGCACTCGGAATGAAGAATATCTTCACTAAATCTCTCCGTGGAAATTTCATTTGTCGCCGAGAATCAAATAGATTACACGACATTTTAAAAATGGCAAAAAATGAGGGAAAATTCGAAAGGTGGGTTGAGATGGGAGGTTGGTGCCCGAGTGAATTGAAATCACGATAGCTCAAGTGGTAGAGCAGGGGTGTATTATTTAGCCTAAGGTCGTGGGTACGAATCCCGATCATGACACTGACTTTTTTATCTCGACCAATACCTTACATAAAGATTAATTAATTGAAAGATAGTTTTTGGTCAATCGGACCACGGATTCTAATGGATTAAGTAGATAGTTTAACATTCTACTCTCTAATTTGTCTGCCGGCGTCGGTATGAGATGCCATGATGTGAAAAATTACGTCTATGCCGCGCCTCCCACTTTAAATGCTAGATATGCTACGTGTTGGTACAAATGAATGCTATTTTAAATGTATCTTCTGAACTAAATAATACTGTATTAAAATGGATCCCTTTCATCTCATGACAAGGATAGATAAAAGATAGTAAATACAGTTTTATATAGTTTGGTAGATAAGTTTAAAGTTATCAACATATATATTATATATATCATAGCGGTTCTGTTAACGTCATCATTTGGCGTTAATTTTGTAAACAACGAAAGTAGAATTACATATAAAAATGAATTGATGAAACAGGTTTTTTTTTTTTTTTTCCCCAGCAACCAAAATCAGGGTTACATTTGCCTTGAACTGTATGTAATGTATCTGTAATCTGTATGTATCTGTATGTAATGGCCGTGAACCAGGCAGCACGGGGGGACACAGGTGGCATACGGGCAGCATTCTATGGGATTAGATATTCAACATTTATACTTTTACTTTATCCTTCCTGCAGTACCTGCTATTGACGATGTGCATGGGCTGTGTTACATCCACACCGCCCACAAGTCTGGGGCTTGCATTGTCGCCCAGAAGTCCCCACGCCCACCCCCGCCGCCGGCACCACACCCGTGCGCCAGCCGCCAGCCACAGGTCCCACCATTTCACCCCATAAATCAGATTTTACTAATCAATCCAGTTTCCCTTAAAAATTTAAATAATCTTGATATTGTTGCTTCCCTGTCGTTTAGCAATTCGGGTAGAGAGGCGGGCAACCCATAGATCATGCGTGCTCTTCTGTATATCTTACATTCTAACAGTATGTGCTTGACTGTGGTTAAAACTCCACATTTCACGCACATAGGTGGAGGTTCGCGTGCCATTAAATACTCGTGTGTAATTCGTGTATGCCCTATCCTGAGTCTCGCAAGTACACATTCTCCTTTTCTAGACAGTCTAGCTGAGTTGGTCCATAGTCCTATGTCCGCTTAACGGATCTTAGTTTGTTTCTCTAATATTGAACAATTCTAGTTCCATTTTTCTTTTGTTTTGGCCTTCACATGAGTAACGAAGTCTCCTTGCGGCACCTCACTTATTTTATGACCTTTACTCTGAGCACTTCTTGCCGCTTAGTCTGCCTCAACATTTCCGGTCATTCCGCAGTGTCCTGGTATCCACATGACAGTGACTTGTAAATTTTTGCAGTATAAGTCCTTCATGGCAGAGTGAATTTCATGTACGAGGGGGTTCAGGCTGAAAATATGTTTTACAGCATATACTGCCGAAAGATGAAACAGTTTAAAAAAGTTTTTTAGACTAGCTTAATTGTGTATATAGTAATTTTTTTATATAAAAGTAAAAGTTTATAGTAAGTTTTTATATAAGTTAGCAAAATATTATATCAATTCGACACGTTTTTAACTTCTATCACTTTTGTTTAAAAATATCATAAATTCGTAAATATTGAAATCATCTTTTGTTTCTTTTACATGTACATGGTAAGAAAAATCGTAGAGTTAAAAACCTTTTTCCAGGAAATTACAATTAACCTAAAACCAAGGTAATTCTCAATAAAACAATATGCGAGAACACGAAAAGAAATACAAAAACACAACGGTAGGAAGTTTGGTTAAAAGGCGAGCACGAAAAAAAAGATAAAGGTAAAATGACAAACGGGGTCTAAAGAAGACATTTTGATGGATGGTGAGAAAATGGAACGGGTCAACGAAATATCCTTTGAAAATGGGATCTTTAAACAAGGAAAAAAGGGAGTATTGCACAGAGCTGGAAAAATGCCGGTTGTTCAAATATTTCTTCAATAGAAATAACATTGACATTAAAAGCAAACTACTTAACGCGCCGAGAAACGCTGAAGTGACACGAAGACTTGAAAGATAAAAATGAAAGCAGTCCTTTAGCAGGTCTGTCCTATCAACAAAATAAAACGAGTTTTGTCTATAATCCGTTGTTACAATTGTTTTTAATTTTTGCAATTTTTCTTCCAACAAAATTTACAGCGATAATATCCCACGGCGGTGATAATTTAGAAAAAGTATAAACGAATGGGCAGAATTAGAAGAACAGAAATGAGATGAAATTTATCATGGTAGTTGAGGAAAATATACAGTGAAGAAAAATGAGAATTTATGAAGTACTGTATTCACCGAAAGAAAAAGAGTAATAAAGGAAAGCGTGATGACTTTGCGACCTGGTAAAAACGATGACACATGTAGAAGAACAAATGATTTGCATAAAATACTATTACCGAAATAAAGGACAGAGTAACTATAATAAAAAATATAGATTAATTGAACGTAAAAACAATAAAAACAATTCTGTTTGGTGTTTAGTGAACGTTAGTTAATGATTATTTGGAGATCGTGAGATGCGGTCTGGTGTGATATAGGCAAAAAAACCATTTTCTTTATAGTGCCAACGTTTCGATCTTTATTGAGATCATCTTCAGGGCCTGGGATTTATAAACATTGTTTGATGTTTGGGATTTATAAACAAACAAATCCCAGGCCTGAAGATGATCCCAATAAAGATCGAAACGTTGGCACGATAAAGAAATTTTTTTACTAAAACTACGTCACACCAAACCGCATCTCACGATCTCCAAATAATCTTAGAGAGAAGTATGATCAATCTCTCTCTTCAATGCTACTGAAGCATACCAAAGCCTAACAGACGATGAGATCGTACAACAAATTCTAATGTAGAAATGTTTTTATTATGTGGGTAACATCGTCCTGTAAAGTGGCAACAGCTCTTTTGAACAGAAACAAGTCATAGTGATGAGATATTAATGAGGTTTCATAAAATACAATTTAGAATAATTTGTTGTTCGAAAACAGCCAGTTTATGATATTTTATTGCTATTTTAATTTCTGCTAATCATCAATCACAATTTACTCCGAAATTCTACATGTGTGCGAAACTAAATCGATTAGTATATTTTTTTTAAATATACTAACTACAACTACTTCTTGACACAGAAATCACTTTAGGTTTATCATGACTTTAACTAGGGGACCGCGGTCGGGTTAGCGTGAGAGACTCTCGGCTCATTGACGCTGCGGTCGTGGGTTCGATTCCCACCGTCGCCTCTGGCCCTTTTTTCACGATAACCCCCCCCCAATATGAACACACATACAAGAAATCGTCACCATGGTTAATATGGATAGATCATAGGCAAAAAAAAAGACTAACTAGGATCTAGACGATCGATCCTAGTTAGTCTTTTTTTTTTGCACCGATCTTCGTTGGTTTAGCAGACCAAAAATTCACTTTTTTCACATCCTTCATGAATTTTTATAATTTAAACAATGTTTTGCTTACGATTACAACATAACATAAATTATTTATTAATAAATTGTCTTTTAAACTGCTCCATTTCTAAGAGAAAGAACAAGTAATTTATGCGTGGAGGCATGAAATATCGTTCCACTAAACTTTTCGAAATAAGCTTAATTAAAAGAGTATTGGACTAAAAACAATTATATAATATTTATTACAAAACGATTTTCAATTTAATTGTACAGAAACAGAAAATATAAAATCTGAAATAATTTTCTGTTGAACTGATTATTATAGTTTATGTATTATTAACATGCTTTTGTTTCTTTTATTATCTTTGTTTTATTTATAATACAAATGTTTTCATATGTTCTAGTCGTATTTGGTATTAAAATATGAGAAATATACCATATCATATTTTACATAGAAGTGATCTGATGGGTTTTTTCCGTGTTGACATTTAATGCTAGATTCTTAGTAGTTATTAGTTTTAGTTCTTATATGTCTTAAAGTAAGTGATGATGATCCGTCCTTCTTGGGTATATCACCGTTCAAACATCAATTTAGTCCCTCGTCCTTCTTTATTTTGCCCCTGTTTAATTGAGGTTCCGTTTAGCCTCTCTGTGGGTGGTGCCGCTTATCTCCAACACTCTCGGACATGATTGGTTTCACACTCGACGGTCAATTAGGTCGACACTCGACCCCGGAAGTTGTTCTTTGACAACTTTCATGACCCCATCGGCTCGTGATGTTTGATATCGCGTTATTACGAAAAATCTTTATCAGAAAAAGCTATAAGGAGGGTGACAAATACAAAAACCATCACACACTAATTTTAAAAAAATCCCTATTAATTAAATATTGTAGCATTGTACACTAACACATTTGTTCTGTGCTATTAATACAGTAATTAATTTGCTGTAGCCTATGTTTTTCAGGCAATATAAATTAATTGTTTCCCTATAGTAAACTATTTTAAAGAACTAATAAACTCTGGCTATATACTGAAAGCAATAAATAACAACAGTTTCAATAAATAACAATTTCAATCGACAACGCCATCGTAAACTCTTGAAAAGTTAAGTGCAAAACGAATAAATTGTTATTGCTTTTTTTATCATTTATGAGTTTATTCATGTAATTTCACGTAATTAAAACGACTGTGAATAATAGTTTTATAATAACCTCTGTCATTTGTTGTTATCATTGTTAATGAACTATAATTGATTTTTATCTCAATCTTTTATAATCAGGATAAAAATAAACGTAAGAAAATCTGCAGGCTCATTCCAATAAACATCACAATGTTCAGCTTTAAAAGTAAAATAATAAAGTTATTTACAATAAATGAAAATCGAAACCAAAGAAAAATAAGTTAGATAACATTTTTTTAAATTGAAAGAAAGAACTGTCTTACAAAGCTTTTTGGGAAAGTGGGAAAAATTAAATTATCCACGTAAGCAGCGAGACAAATAATACAAAACATTGTAGTAAATTACAATTAATTAAGGTTTTTAGTTGAAGCAAAAAAGTCAATGGTACGAGCGGGATTCGAACCCACAATCTTCAGCTAGATACGCCGCTGCTCTACCACTTCAGTTACCGTGACCTCGAACCTCTCGGACACTGACTTCCCATCTCAACCCCACCTTTTGAGTTATCCCTCCTTTTTGCCATTTTTCAAATGTGTAATCGGATTGGATTCTCGGCGACAAATGAAATGGGCTTTAGTGAAGTATACTTCATTTTAAATCATTAAATTCACTAATTTCGTGGTCCGCTTGACCAATTAATATATTATAATTAAGGTTTTTAGTTGAGATGGGAAGTCAGTGTCCTAGTGGATCGAGGTCACGATAGCTCAAGTGGTAGAGCAGCGGCGTATCAAGCCGAAGATCGTGGGTTCGAATCCCGCTCGTGCCATTGACTTTTTTATCTCAACTAAAAATCTTAATTAATTGTAATATATTCATTGGTCAAGCGGACACGGAATTAGGGAACTGTAGTAAATATTTTTTCATAAAAAATTACTCCCAAAATATAATTTAAAAATTGTCTAAAATTAACTGGTCTATTTCAGCAGTGAGAAGGTTATTCTGTGTGTCATAAATGAAAATTGAAATGAATAAGTAAAACCTACGCGGTTGACACATGGGCACCTGCTTTTGGGTCAAAGCCCGCGCAGGTGCCCCTTATACAGAGAAAGGTTGCTCGATGTGTCCCACACAATAGAGGCGTGTCATGCCTTGGCTCCGTACAGAGAGCGTGTAGACATGACGCCGGACTTAAGAAGAGTTCTCGATCACGTTAGCGAGTTTCAGAGTTCCCTGTTCCGCTTTTTAGGGGAAATTGTTTTTTTTTTTAATGTATATAATATGTCATGTGTGTTCTGCGACTATATGTTTTGTCTGAGTGCGTGTATTTATTTGCGTTAATGGCGAGGGGTGAGGGTGAAATATAACGTCATCATCGCCCCTCGAACGTTGAGAGCGTAAGAGTGTATGTTCGGGGTCGATGGCGGAATATTTTTAAAAGTACTCCATCGACCTCAATCTAGATTAATTTGAGTATAGGTCGGTGGAGGAATATCAAGTACTCCACCGACCAAACAGAATGAGTGTACTGTATGGATGTATTTATGTTTATGAATGTATTTATTTGTATGAATGTAGTGTTTGAAAGGGTAAACAGAATATAGACTTAGTTGGGGGCTGAAATAACCTAGATGTCGGAAGCCCCAGTCAAAAAAAAAATAAATAAATAAATAAAACCTAAATAGACATTAATAAAATATAAATGTAACTTTTAATTGTAACAAAAGTACATGTAAAAATGTGTTTTTAAACAAAAGCAGAAAGTACATGTAGTTTGTAAAAGCAAGTAGTCAATAAACTGAATTGCTTCTCCTGTAATGCAATAGAACATGGTCAAACCAACCAGCTAATTAAGAATTGAATATCTGACCACAAATCGGATATAAAATATCCGGTCGGAGGTGCGACTGCATTGTTTTACCATGTCCACAACACGGCCACAGGTTTAATTGGATTGTAAAAAATGCTGTTGATGTTGAAAAATATATTGACAGAGGCTATTAAAAGAAATAATATGCACAAAGGGATAAAAGGTTTTGTAACTACAAAAAAAAGACATAGAAAGACTGTTATATACAATATATAATCTATATTATTATGTTGTTATATTATAATATTGGAACCACTATTTGTTCATATTAACTAATAACTAGTTAATCCAACGACATTTGAACTGAAAAATATTACCTCTCGCACAGTGGCACTTATTTCACATTCCAGTAAGGTAATGGTCAAGATCTTGCAAGGTAGACTCTAGCAATTCATAGAGCATGAATTGCCAGATGTAAAACCTGGGTTTACAAAAGACTGAGGAACTAGAGACCAAATTGCAAATATCCTCTGAATAAATTGAGAAAGACTGAGAGTTTCTGAAAAACACTTATTTCTATTTTATTGAATATTCTAAAGCCTTTTAATATGTGGACCGTAATAAATTCTGGAAAGTTCTTGGTGGTATGGGGATACCAAGTCATCTTGGCTGCCTCCTGAGGATTCTGTAGATCGACGGAACAACGGACTGGTCTAACTTTTGGAAAAGAGTACGGCAGGGTTGTTTACTCGTTAGTCAGTGAATTTTTACCAGTTGAATGTCTTGTTCGTAATCTAAATTGGTAATCTAATCTAAATTTTCTTGTTTGGTACAATGGGTTTTATTCCTTTAGTAATATCGTTTCGCAAAGCTTAGAGTTATTTCTCCAGTGAAATCTGGTCATATACTCGAGACTACCTACAAAAAACATGGCCTTATGTTTTTACCATGCTTATATTTTTGAAAACTAAGTACGGTTCCAAGGTTAATTTTTATATTACAGTTAATTAAGATTTTTAATTGAGATAAAAAGTAACTGGCACGAGCGGGATTCGAACCCACGATCTTCGGCTAGATACGCCGCTGCTGTACCACTTGAGCTATCGTGACTTCGACCCACTCGGACACCAACTTCCCATCTCAACCGTTTCTTTTGAATTTTCCCTCATTTTTTCCATTTTTCAAATGTCGTGTAATCGGATTGGATTCTCGGCGACAAATGAAATTGCCACGGAGAGCTTTAGTGAAGTATACTTCATTTAAATTCATTAAATTCACTATTTTCGTTGTCCGCTTGACCAATTAATATATTACAATTAATTAAGGTTTCTATAATTAATTAAGGTTAAAAATGGCAACCTAAAAACCTTAATTAATTGTAATACATTAATTCGTCAAGCGGACCACGAAATTAGTGAAGTTAATTTTTATCGTAGAATCTGCACATTTCGTCAAAATTTTCATAAGTTGGTTTCTTTGCGACTTAGTGATCAACTTTGTCTTTCACATATAATGCCCTATTTTTTTACATATTTTTTTAGTACTTTCCATTCTAAAACATAATACCAAAATCCAAAAAAAATTAAATATAACTTTAAACAACAATCAGATTCACGATAAATTGATAGTTTTGAAAGAAAATTTAATGACTCTAGAACTTCGATTCTTAAAAAAGATTAAATAGGCATTTATGAGTATGAATTTTTGAAGTTTTGTTATCTTTTTTATTTTTTTAAATTTATTTATATGTTTTTTAATGGAAAGGGGTTTCAAAATATGTGAATAAATAAAGCAAAGGAAGAAAATAATTGATCAAATCGGCCGCACGCGCCAATCTATTAATATTCTAATATGCCCAGCAGATTCTAGACAAAAAATTGACTTGGAACCATAATTGGTTTTACGATAAAACAGACAGCCAAAAAATGATAGGCCATTTCTTTTATAGAAACTCACACGATATACGTAGGATTATTAATTTTCGGTTTGGATTTTTATGGTTTGTCGGCGGACATGTTAAATGTTCCGAGTTATTTGACAGTTAATTATTATTACATTTATTCAAAATAATGTAGCTCATTATATTATAAGATGGCTTTTACACAAACGACCTAAGTCTCCATGGCAACGGTTTCACCTCCGAATCTCTAAGGGCCCCAGGGAAATCTTCTATTCAGTATCTAGAGTTAATTTTTGCGAAATAAACATTCCTCCGTTATAAAATTGAAATAAGAGCCCTCCCCAAAGTCATCGGGGGGGGGGGGGTAAACGTCGGGCCCTCGTTATCTCAGAGGCCGTAGAAGGGCGATGGGACCGGGAGGGAGAAATAAATCTGCGACCGTTGCCACTTTGTCCCCCACGGCAACTTTTCGCCATAGGCCGGGTTCCGCGCCGTAAATACAAAGGTGTTAGGACTTTGTTTACCCCAACCCATCCATTCGATCCTCCGAAACCCTAACTGAAAAATCACCCGGAGGGCTTCCGGCTCCCTTCGGTAAAATGTTACTCAATCCGGAAGACCTCTCTAAAAGAGTTTTTCTATACGATTTCTTCAGAGTATATTATTTCTAGAATCCTTTCTTTCACATGTTACAACAAAAACCTAGCCGTGACAAAAGGGTCATGTTCCGTACGCCCTCAAAAAAAAGCCAGCCTATCAAAGTAGTGATATCTACATTGTGGTCAACCTCATTTCACTCCTACTTTGTTTTTTTTAAGAAGAAAAATAACTTTATTCTGGGACTGGTGTCCCCTAAGAATAATTTACATGAAATAAATAAAAGAAGTTCCTTCTACGAAGTTAAAAGTAAAAAAACAAAAAAGATAGAAATCTTGGCACAATGTATACCAATAAGGCAGGACAGAAGAAAAATTACGAGAATATTAAACAAAAATAACGTGAGGTCTCTGCTTGGAGGGAGAGGAGGTGATTATACAGGTGGGATTTAAAGGAGGAAAAGGAGGCAGCGTGACGAATAGAAAGGGGAAGGGAGTTCCAGAGTTTAGGGGCTCGGATCAGAAATGAACTTTCGAAGGTATGGGTTGTACGTTGCGGAAGAATAAGGTCGATTGGGGATGAGCGCGTCTTACGAGTGAGATGTGAGGAGTTGAATTGGAGGGATTGGATGATGTAAGGAGGACGACGAGTGTGGATGGACTGGAAAAGAAAGCAACCTAGGAAATACTGTGCACGGAATGAGGGGAATAGCCAGGAAAGTTGGGAATACAACCCCGACACCCGGGATCCCCGTGGGGTGCCGTACACAAATCTTACGCAACAATTCATAATACGCTTCAATCGCGCGTTCTCCCCCTCCGAGAGACCACCGTATGCCAAACAGCTATAATCGAAGGAGGGAAGTATAAGGGAAGATACAAGGAGTTTGCGGGTGGAGAAAGGTAAGAGAAGCCAGGACCGACGGAACAGGCTGAGGGAGGCAATGGAATGGCGGGAAATTTGGGAAATATGAGAATGCCAGGAAAGGTT
Source organism: Cimex lectularius (assembly GCF_000648675.2). Lineage (NCBI taxonomy): Eukaryota > Metazoa > Arthropoda > Insecta > Hemiptera > Cimicidae > Cimex > Cimex lectularius. Next base: position 2,251,018 of record NW_019392666.1, read on the forward strand.
TTGGCCAAAGACTACTCCTAGGTTTTTAACCGAAGAGCAGAAGGGGGTGGGATTGTTATTTAGCATGAGAGGTGGGATCCTGTGGAGGGAATTGAGGAGTTGACTTTTACAGCAATACTGTTCTATAATTTGATCTGTATGAGCGTGGTACACACACGGTCCTCATTTTTAATCCTCATTCAGAAACTGGCCAAATGTTAAGCAATAAAAGTGAAAGAACAGTATCTCATAAAAGTAAGAATGAAGTGAGGTTGGCAACAATGTAGGTATCTCTACTTCTTAGGCTGACTTTTTGTAAGGGAGTCTCGAACTTGGCCCTTTTTTCTTGGGATATCATACATTATTGTTCGCTTCAGCATCGTCGTCGTCATTTGGTTTTGGTATAAGACCTACATTTATATCAGATTTTACGTTTCTACGTATACGGGAAATGCCTTATAATTTTTATAATCCCCAAAAGCGGCATTAATTTTGTGAAAATTGCAATTTCACCTTCGTGCCAAATTTCATGTTTTCTACCTATACGGGAAGTGATTTACAATTTTCAAGGTGAGACTGAAACTTTTCTCTTCTAAAGCGGCACTAATTTTGAGAAAATTGCAATTTTCAGATTTTTTCCTTTAGTTGCTTAATAAAGCTTTCAATTTTTCGGAATTTCACGTTCATAACTATTCGGGAAGTACCTTATAATTTTCATTACAGTTTTCGAACTTTGCAATTTTGTTCTTCTCTTTCGAAAAGGCTTAATATTAAGTGGTAAAATTTTTACAATATCCCAGAGGAGACCTAAGCACTAATTGATGTTTCAACTGTTCAATCTTAAGAAGAAGGCAGAAATATGAGTCTGAGAAAAACCGATTGAATTGGTTCGAGTAAAGATACACATGGCAGCTTCCTAGAATTTGGCAGTCAGTTGGAACAAAACTTCTTGCTTTCTTTATTTGACAATAATCTTTTTTGTTTTGATTAACCAAATTTTATTTTTCATCTTACATCTTCAAAATACAGGGTGTTCGGCTACGCGTGTTACAACTTTTGCTAGTAGATTCTACAATCAAAATAAAACCAAAATGTCCTAATTAACTATTGTAGGAATCTCAACTGTTTCGGAGTTATTCCACTTTTTCTGATTTTTAAACATTTCACGACCTTGCATCACATAAACAGTGATAACTCCAAAACTAAAAGATTTAGGTTCATTGAAATCTACGTTAAAATTTCAATAGATGTGATCAATACTAAACTTGAAAACGTTAATTAAATAAAAGTTTTAGAGCCAAAATTTTTTTTCAAAGTTAAAAACTTACTATTGTGATTCTAAACTACTATTTTCAAACGTAGAGACGCAAATTTCAGCAAACGTACTCCATTTAATATCAGTTTTAGTGGCGCAATTGTTTTTTTTTTCATTATTTTTTCCTAAGATGAAGAAATTTATGAAGGAAAGGAAATAACCGTGGTTGGAGGATTGGTAAGGTGGAAAAATTAACAATAATAAAAATAAAAAACTTAAGAAAATTTTGAATGATTTTATTAAAAGTTTTTTAATTTTAATTCTAAATTCTCTCCACCCTCCGCAATTTATTTTCGACGCGCTGCCGTCGCATTAAACCCGCAAAACCCATACATAAGTTGTATATCAGCATATTCTTCATTAGAAAAAGTAGTCATAGTACTAACAAGACATCACATAGATAAATAAAACATTTTGAATCTTAAAATCTTAAAACTTTTTATTCCGGAGAAAAATACCACAAAAATCTTTTAATCAGACTTTCAGTCGTTGGTTAATAAGTAAACACTCGGTTTCTAACCTAAATTTAAAAAAAGTTTAATAAATTCATTCAAAATTATCTTACTTTTTTTTTTAAATTTTCCACCTTACCACTCCGTCAGCCACGGTTTTTTCCTTACCATCATCAATTTCTTTATCTTTTAAAAATGTAATTAACAAAGAAATTACACCACTAAAAAAGATATTAAATTGTGTATGTTTTCTGAAATTTTCTTGCTCTAGGTTCGGAAATAGTAGTTTAGAATCACCATAGTAAATTTTTCAACTTTGAAAAAAATTTTTTTTTCAAAGTTCTGGCTACTACAACGCTTATTTCACAAAGTTTATTAATTTAGTATTGATTACATCTTATTTAAAATTTAACGAAGGTTCCAATGGTATCAACGTATTTGTCCCAAACTTCTTAGTTTTTGATTTATGATTCTATATTTGCAGCAAGGTCATGAAATCTTAAAAAATCAGATAAAGAGGAATAACACCGAAACTGCTGAGATTAAGACCATAGTTAATTAGTACTTTTAGGTTCCATGTTGAGTATGGAATCTATTGGCAAAATTTGTAACACGAGTAGCAGAGTACCCTGTATTGACGATGGTACAATTTTGAGTCCACCTGTTGTTAACACTTTTGTATATTTTGATTTTCTAAAAAGGTTTAAAAAGTATGAGATAAACACGATAATAACGCAAAATATCTAACAATAATTTTTTAGAGAATTGTTTTTTAATCGTACTTATATAAATCAAACCAAAGGCGAAGAAATGAACACTTCGGCAAGACCGACCAACATAGCGGGTTTAGCCTACTTCAAGTAGAAGTATTCTTGAATGTGTTAAGAAGAAAAAGCCAATAGACTTTGCTTAAATTGTTTTTCTCAAATCATTTCAGATTTTTAAAATATTATAACAATATAATAAAAAGATATTTCAAATTTTTAAACCAACTGGGCGAAACTCTGATCTGTCCGACGCATTTAACCTATAGAATGGCAAATCGAAGATTAATCAAATAAAGCACAGTTAATCCAATAAATAATTCGAAATGCCAACGCGTCTTATCATCCGAGAGAAAAACAATGGTTAACATGTTAATCGCAATTTTTTGATGCATTACGGAATTGCCTGAAATATGGATAGAAGATAATTCAGAAATCGTGAGATGCGGTCTGGTATATCAAATAATACCAGACCGCATCTCACGCTTTCTGAATAATTATCGATTAACGGTCACTAATCACCACACATATGGATAGAAGTTTTCATTATAAACGGCCTAAAGAAATATTTAAATAGTTTGCGATTGAAAATATAATTAATAACTATTTCATCCAAATATATTACTTTTCCATAAATTCACTTCAAGATTAAAAATTTAAACGTGTTACGCATTTCAATCACAGTAGTTGTTTTTAACCACGAATAATTGTATTGTCTCTAAACTTGGTACAGATAAAGTTTCAATTAGCTAATATGTTCAGTTGGATATGGAAAAGGTTCGTGCATTTTCCGTTTTCGTCTAAAATTAACAATACCGCAAACATTTGCCCAATCTGACTGACAGTTTGGTAAACAGTTCCTAAGTCCCATTTCTTAAGCAGCCATTTTCTTATTCAAGTCCGAAGGATTTACATAAGCCTTCCTTATTACATCAGAGTTAGTTGAGTTCGGATTTCAGTTGAAAAAAGTTAATTAATTATGAAAAATGGCAAAACCAACTAAACTGGTCTATGAGCTTTAATCTGAGAATTCGATTTCGTTTTCAAATTTTGCGAGGGTGCTCTCAATTCAACGGTCCGCCGGTTGTGATTGATTATTCAATTAACGCCATCCTTGCTTCTTTAGGGATCATCCTCCAACATTTTTCCCTCAAAGCCTCTTCCATTTTAAAAAAGGGCTTTAATTTCCTGTCGATATCTACTTTTCACCTCGAACCTTGGCAGTACTAGTTTTTTTATTTAATCGATGTATAACGAAAACCAGGGGCTAAAAAGGAATGATTCGAGGATGTTTTGGATCCATAAGAGCCTTACAAACAGTCGGAAGATTGATAATTCTTCGCTCTCGCTCGGTTCTAAAGATTGCTCTCTGGTTTTCTTACATCCACGATATAAAATCTCATATATTTTATTTCCTAGGGGAAGGAAATAACGATCCTTTCCCCGTACTTTCTCGTACAAGTGTAAACGTCCTGATACTTTCTTGTTAGTGAAAATTGAGAAAATCTTTCTTTTATTCCCGCCGCTAACGATGAACTGGAACTTCGTTTTCATCCTGAATCCTGTTGGAATGCCGATACTTGTTATAATTTGAAAACTGAACTTGTGAATAATCCTCTTTTATAATAACATAAAAGAGCTTCCTCACTTTCTTGTGTAAAGGGTATCTTTTGTTGCCAAAAAATTAATTTCTCAGGCCCATGATAATTTCTAAATTTAATTAAAATGTAAACCCACCTGTGTAGGGGTTTATTCTTCATTAAATAATGCTATAATATCTTTTTAAAACTGATGTATATTTTCGTTTCCTTAAATAAATTAATTTAAAAATATGGTTGTAATTATAAATATTGTAGGTGAGATATGTTTATTTATTTATCTGCAGAAAGGCGAATAAAGAAAACCCCAAGATAAAACTACTTTGATGTAAGGCACAAATTACAAGTGACAAACAGAACTGTCATGTAAAGAATATAAATCACCGCGACACCAACTTTTTTCGGAACCATTAGTAAAATATTGATATTCCACGCAGTCTGCCGGAGTTGTCCTCGTGATCAAATAAGAATTTATGAGACGGACGGGAGTAAAAATCCCAACTTTGCAGCAGAACGGGAGTGGTTTTATAATTAAAGTTGAGTTTTCGTTGTTTACCCTGGACAAGTTATCGGCTAGATCCCCATTAGGTAGCTCATTGTTATTTATGCTTAGGCCGGCATCCCCATCGATTGAGCCAAACTTTCTTCCCGGATTAAGCGCCCGATAGAAGTCCCCTAGTCAATTGCTACTTATTGCATTAACCGAAAGCCCGATTCGGATTCAAGGTTTGATCAAAAGAGGTGAGCTTTACAGCTTTACTCTCTTCTCAAAATCTCTCTCTCTCTCTCTCTCTCTATATATATATATATATATATATACAGTGACTCACAGATTCGTTCACAGCTGAATGCAAATTGGGTTATATCATTATTTACTTTACAAAATAATTGTAGGACATCAAATAAACGCAGTTTTTTTTAAATAATTTTATTTATCTTAACACAAAAAACACCCAAAAAATTAAATTGTTCCTTTATCATGATTATTAAAATAATATAAAAGAAATTACCGTGTGCGAACGATAATATGATTGTGTCATAGAAAGTCCTTTAATATTTTGTATGTCCTCCTTTGGATTTCAAAACTGCATTAGTCCTTCTGGGCATACTCCTCATGAGATTTCTGTACTGTTCTGGATTAATTAGGTCCCATTCAACTTGTGTTTTTTCCCAAAGTTGATCGAAGTTTGTAGCGTCTCCTGCAGCATCGGCTAAAGATTTTTTAGTTTTCCCCATAAGTGCTCAATTGGATTAAGGTTAGGTGACTGTGGGGGCCATTCCATGACATTAAAACCACGACCAGCAAGCCAATGTTTGGTCAGCTATGGTTTCAACACTTTTCCCGTCGCTCTTAATCCGGCCTCACGTAAACATCTCCGTTTTTTTCAGCACTGACATCGAAATTATCATTATCACGCGGCCTACGCTGAATTTGGACAACATTGTCAACCTGTCCTGATCGGAGCGTAGATACAACGCCTTTTGGCCTCGGAAAATTTTGTTTTGTGACCACTCCTCTTCTTTTTAAAACAACTATCGTAAATTCCGGAAGATCTTTTAGGTTTTGTTATTACCCCAATAATAACAATTTATATTTTTTGGTATTTCACGATAAGGAAGTCCTTCTTGTAGAGATTTTATTATTTGATCTTTCAAAAATGTTAAAAATGGCTTCATCCTGTAATTAAACGGAATAGATCATAACCATTAACGAAAGGAAATATTTTCAATATGTAAGAANTCAGCCACACTTCCAGATCTTATAGGAAATTGAACGCTGAGTAAAAAAGGTCTTATGAACCTGTGTCCGCAAACCCTTCAGTTCCGAGCTACAGGCAAAAAACCATGAAAAACCACGTTTTTTGATTTTATTCGTGAAATTGTTAGTAAACCGTTAGCCTGACGTAAAACAGCTTGAAACAACATCTGTAGAGGATTAATTTCTGCGTCGAATGAGATTAAAATCAGTCTGATCGGCCGAAAATTTCATTTTTAGCGATTTTTCGAAGTTAGGTGTAAAGGGACACACAAAATTCACCATTTCTGACATTTTTATCGAAAATTCACAACTTGAACTGTTTTCTGATGGGTACCCACTACTGAATGAAATAATGTACGAAAATTCTGAACGGCTAACCGAAGTTGTGAATTTTCGATTAATTGAAAAATGTTAATTGGTCAATCGGACAACCAACTGTAATGGATTTATAATAAGAATATTTTGTTTACTAAGCTGGCATTAACCTGTCCTCTCTGTTTAATTTCTTTACCTTGCTCAGTGGTTTGTGTGTGACAATTGTTGACATGGCCACACATACAGTCAATAATGGAGGCAAACAAACCACTGAAGGTAGCGAAATGTTGAAACACGTCTCATAAACTAGCCAGCGAGGATAGGCAGCTCATAAATGATCGGCAAAGTCCATATTCAGGTTCATCACCCAACAGGAATTGAGAAATCTCACAATAAAATAATTAGGTTTAACCGCGTTTGTTTAAGATTAAGAGCTCAAAGGTCGAACAAATTGAAGTCACAAATCATGTTTCTTCCAGAATAAACATTATTCAATTTCCGGTTCACTTTTTACGCTGTTTTTGTCTGAATAATTTTACATTATCGATAGGCCGCAGAAGAAAGTGATTTACGGAAAAGTGCTAGGTTTTGCATACCGAATTTATAGCTATAAACTTTAGATTTTTTTAAACTTTTTTCGCTATCATCACGGACGGCGTCCGTCATTCTGACGGAAATGACTAATGCCGTTGAAAAAGATATTTACAGAACCCTGGGTAAATCGGCATATGTTTGGGAATGGGTAAAAAGTGGGCCGCAAGCGGGCTTATACGGTCCGAAGATCCTTGCCAAGTCTCTCTCTCCCGGCGAATTTATACATACTACACCTTATTGAATTCTTGTCGAGGTCTGGTTTCAAGTAAATTGACACGTTTCATGGAACTTTATAAAAGGTGACATGTATACAACCCTCCCGCGAGTGTACATATTTGTATAGAGTCTAGACGGCCGCTTCCGAAAGGTGTACCTTCGTCAAGTCCTTTTCCTATTCGCCCTATCAAAGCCGAAAAAACGGAGTACTTCGACTATGCCTGATTAACTTAAAAATTGCGTGTTTTTGGCAAACAATTTCCACACTAAAGTCTTCTGCACGTCTGTAGAAAAGATTGAAAAAAATGACAGGCTTAATAATTTTCAAATTAAGCCCTTATGACTTATTTAAAATAATTATAATTTTCAAAAATATTATTTTTTTTGCAATAAATTATTTCTTAAAATTATTTAGCTCTGAACATTTTTTTATTTAATAATGAAATCCATTTTATTAAAATGATACACAATTTTTAAAAAAATCAATAATGGGACATTAAATAATTAATTAAAGAACAAACGGCTTTGGAAAATACTGAACTAGTTGGAAAATAAAATATATCTCAACTTAAGATTTGAGTTGTTAAAAATTGGATTAACTAATAGAAGCAATGCCTAAGTAATTAGGTAGAGAACTTCAAATATTGAACTTAGAACTTTGAACATTTTCGTAATTTTAACTGGGCAACTTTTTTATTACAGGCAGTTTCCATGGTTATAAACTCACCCTAAGCAAAAGAATTTTTTTATACATAAGATTTTGATATATCATAGCATAATTATTTAGTAATTAAAATTGGTCTGTTGTAGGTTATTTTATGATATATAACAAAAAGACTGGAACTTTTGTAGGACCAAAAAATATTTCCATTATAAAACCATCACCAGATAACAAAATATATGCCAGACAACCTGAGTTTTCATAAAGCCATATGAGACCGTCAAAGAAAATATTTCCACATGTTTAGTCTATCGGAAAACTAAACGTGCTCATTCCTCCCTCCAAAAAGTCAGAGATCATCTTACAGTGGGCTGATCGAATGTTCTTGTTCCGTTGTTTAATTATTTAATTAAAAATTACGCGTGTTTCCAACGGAGGAAATGCACCAATTTTAATGGAAGACACCCATGCTGGGGGAAAAGAAAAATGCCCAGTGGAGCATATTCTTTACACATACTACCTAATTATTTCTATTTCTTTTTATATTTGTTATAACTCCATTATATTTCGTAGTCTATTGACCAAATTACTTCTTTTAATTTGTTATTCTTTTTATGTAAGGTTTTGGTTTGAATGAAAAAGTTAGTGTCATGAGCGGGATTCGAACCCACGACCTTTGGCTCAATACACCGCTGCTCTAATAGCTCAAGTGGGTAGAATGAAAGTGAAACTAACTTTTTCATTTCAACCAAAACCTTACGTAAAAAGATTAATTAATTGAAATTTGTTTGTGTTTTATTGAAATGTGCATTTTCATCACGCAAAAAATTTGAAAATTGAATTCACGACATTTTTTTTTTGATCATGCGAGTGTACCTGTCAAAGATTACGTAATCTGAAATTTCTTCCTTAGTCTTCCTATAGAATTTTAACATATTATTGCATTATTCTCTTGCCAGTTTCTTTTCCAAATTTTCTTTAACTGTAAGGGTGTCAAACCTCCAGAGGAATAATCACCATGTCCACAATTTCGTCTTCCTTTTCATATTCATTGTTAGAATTTTTTCGACAGTTATCGTTCGACGGTTATCGGATACCGCTTTTAAGGATTGCGAGACAAAAAATAAAAGCGCGCACTAAGGGTTCTTGCACAGTACAGATTAAAATATCGGCAGGCAGTTGCTAATATTGTACACTAGGAAAAACCTACATGAACTAGCTGCTCTAACAATGGTTTCAAACAAATTTATTATTAATTCAGTATTGAATATCACAAATTTATACAATTTATACATTCAAGTGTATTTTGTACATCTCACAGCCAACCGTAGAACATGCAATAAAGATAATCCATTCGAACGGATAGCGAGAGCAGGCGGACCGGGGTTTATCAGGAATGATCAAACTGCCGGTAAAGTTCAACAACTCGAATACCTCCAAACGCAATATTATGAATTGCCTGCCTGTAAAAACTTGCTTCCCCCAGAACAAACGTTAATTGATTTAGCGTTGAGTTTCGACATTACAGCTGTTGCCTCTGGTCAAACAGGATGCAGAGTAAAAATTCCGAACGAATTGTTGTATTTTACCACAAATTAAAATCGTATTAAAAAGGTTAAAGTAAAATTTAAAAAGTTAACCTTTTATTTATTTAAGTTACTTTTTATTAACAATTTAGCGATGATATCAAGATATAACAAAGGACTGACAATTAAAAAATTGCAATCCGATCGGATGACATCAACCGCATTTAGAGAATGTGGCGAATAATACACGAACATTAAACTTAGTAATTCAGTCATACGCACAACCTATTTTCTTAGTTCCGGGAAACATTCTGTCATCCGTATGATTCCCAAACCCAAAAAATACACACATTGTCCTACGTTCTACAGACCCATTTGCCTAGCACCGATTTTAGGAAAGGTCCCATAACGGCAAATTTTAAAAAGTATCCTCCCTATCCTTAATTATAAAAAAATTATCCCCGACCATCAATTTGGATTTCGTGGCGGTCACTAAGCAGTTCAGCAGTGCCACCGCGATGTATATGTTATTTCTACCTCTCTTGAGTTGGGAATCTTGACATGATGTGACCCAGGCCTTTGATCGAGTATGGCACCCGTGCTTGATGTTTCACTCAAGGATATCCTTCCCTCTACCTACTACCTTATCCTTCGAAGTTACCTCACTGACCAGTACTTCCGAATCATTGAAGGGTCGGCGTCTTCCCCAAACCAGCTTTTCTTCCTGGTGTACCGCAGGGCCTTGTTCTGGCGCCCGTACTGTACCAAACTCCCATCCTCAAACCACCACAACTAACCTTTCCAGACGATACAGCGATCCTTTCAATCAATTCTGATCCAGTCATTTCTACTCGGAACCTTCAAGAACACTTCACCCTACTGGAATCGTGGTGTAAAAAAAGATTAAAATTCAACCTAGAAAATTCATGTCCATAACCTTCACCCTCCGCGAAAAGATCCTCCAGTCTATTTGAATCAAATACCCCAAACTGCGGACAAGGTGAGGTACCTAGGACTATATATTGACATACGTCTGACGTGGAATCCTCACACACGACTGAAAAGACAAGAAGTTATGAAACGTTATAAACCACTTTCACGACTTCTTGACACGTACTAACCTACCCCTCTTAAACAAAATATTACTTTATAACATCCTAGTAAAGCCGATGTGGACTTATGGACTGGATGTGTGAGGTTCAGCCAAACATTCCAATATCCTACGCATCCACAGAGCCCAATCCATAATCCTCAGAAAAAATTCTTTATGCTCCCTTTTATTTGTCCAACGAAACTACCCATATAAACCTAAATATTCCTTTTGCCCAAGATGTAATCCACTCCCGTTAACGAAAATTTTTACACAAACCTCCCAATCACTATAAATCCTGAAATTCAAATCCTCTCATCCCGACGAATTCTTTCCAACCCTCCTCGCCGACTAAAAAGACAATGTTCTGGGGATCTTCTACCCAGAGACAGCAATTAAACAAAGAAGGCGTAGGACTACTACCAGTGGGTTTTACTTATTCATACACTCTTACTGAAAACCAAAATGAAGGTAGTTGTAATATAAAAGAAAAAACTCAGTTCACACCATTTTCCTTACTGGGTCAAGGGCAATATTTTTCAAATAAACCGCAATTTCTAAGGGTGGTTTTTGTAATATCATATTCAAAACTTGTTACTTAATTTGAAATTGAAATGTAACACTTATAAATAATATATTTAAAAAACTTTAGAAACAAAATTCCATGAATTATTAAATTATGATATACTTTTCTTAGGCAATGTACATTTACATTTTAGAATGTAGATCGTAGTATAGTTATGAAGTTTGTCATTATTCTACATCATCGATCATTATACATCGTATTATTATAAGTCGTTACTTCTGTAAAATTTCATTTTGTACCAGAAACACCATAAGAGGAAAATCTGATGAATTTTCGTTGAGTTTTTGTTATCCTGGTTGCCAGCGCAAACCCGTCTAGCGGAGTGAAATGGAATAAAAATTCGTTGTTTTCCAACGTCCAGCGGTAAATTGTATTATCCCCGAGGGAAAATAACACGAGAGGACGAAAATGAACTGCAGGATCGTTTTCAAAATAGTTTCAGGCTAGCCGCAAGCAAAGGATTGAATTTTTTGATAAAAGATTCAAGAAACGTTTCACTTTTTCGATAAGAGGTCTTTCTGGATCGAATTACTTGAAGCGATTTGTATTCAAATTCCTACTAGAATCAACCGATTCCTATTTTATAGCAGCGGAACGATATTTCTTTATATGAGTAGGTCTATACTTACCTTTATATACTTAGCTTTATAAGTGCGGGGAATAACGGACCCTTTACTTCACTTTTCCCGATATTGAATTTCATCTCGAGCAATATTAGTGGTTCATATTTTTTCTCTCTAACAATCCTACATAAAATACTTTATCCATTTTGAATAAATTTAAAAATTTATGTAATCGTGTCAATTGTAAATCATGTTATCTTTCTGTTTGTCGACTACTAATGGCTCACGCTAATTAAGAGAAAATTTCACACAACCGTCATTGAATAACATCGGCGATATTGGCGTGAATTCATAATTATGGCTAATGTAACGGATGTAATAAAATTGCAATTCAAAGGGCGTACTTTTAAACAGCCACATAATATATTTCCGAATTTATTTTCTAAATTGTCTAACTACGAATTATTCTCAAGAGCATGAAATTCGAACAATAATACATATAAAACCATTATATTGGTCTATTGACCAAATTACTTCTTTCAATTAATTAATCATATAAGGTTCTGGTTGAAATGAAAAAGCTAGTGTCACGAGCGGGACTCGAACACTCGACCCTCGGATCAACACGCCGCTTCTACAACCACTTGAGCTATCGTGACTTCGATCCACTCGGATAATATATACAACAATAATATATATAAAATTTAATTCACTAATTTCGTGGTCCGCTTATAATTATTTAAAGATAAAAAAGTCAATGGCACGAGCGGGATTCGAACACACGATCTTTGGCTAGATACGCCGCTCGGACGTCGATCCACTCGGACACTAACTTCCCATCTCAACACCTCTTTGAATTTTCCCTCCTTTTTGCCATTTTTCAAATGAAATGGCCACGGAGAGCTTTAGTGAAGTATACTTCATTTTAATTCATTAAATTCACTAATTTTGTGGTCCACTTGACCAATTAATATATTATAATTAATTAAGCTTTTTAGTTGAGATAAAATCTATATCTAATCTAAAATCTATCTATAAAGTAAGATATCAAGGGTTCGATTCCCGCTCGTGCCATTGACTTTTTTATCTCAACTAAAAACCTTAATTAATTATAATATAAAATTTAAGTTATTCTGGTAATAATGCATTTTAGGTTTCCTTTACTGAGAAAAAGTTTTTTGTTATTATTAAAGAACGTAATTAAGAACAATGAAAAACATACTGGTAATATTTTTATAAAAGCATTACACTTTTTGTCTTAACGGATGTGTAATAAATTATGTTCATTTCATACCTATTGGTAGTAGGGATAGGGATAAAAGAGGCGGACACAAGGCCTACTGCACCTCGACCTGAGTAGATCTATTGTGCTTCTCTGTCATTTATAACTCACTGGCCAGCTTCAGGCTATTAACCAGCCTCCACAGCTTAGCCAGCGGTTCCTTAGTGTAGGATCATGCTTCTGGTTTTTCTAGTCCTAGTTGCAAGAACCTGCACCTACATAGACCTTCACAGAAACATAAAATGTGTTCTGCGGTCTCCTCCTCTTCGTGGTAGTATATGCACAGTGTTTCTTGTGTCTGTACTCCTATCCGCATGTGCTATCTTAAGTGGCCCTTTCAGGAGTGTAACTAGAATCCTGGTTCGGTGAAGGTTGCCTTCCAGTAATTCATTTGTAAGTTTTGCGGATGGTCCTTCTACGAATCTCTTCGCGTGTCACCTGTGGTATTGTTCCACCAGGTTTGGGACTCATTAAAGATCTATTTTAAGATGTATCCTGTTTTGTAGCAGGCTGCTAGGCCGCAGTAGGGTTCTGGGCCCATAGAGTCCCTTTTTGGCCAACATGTCAACCTTTTCGTTGCCTCTATGCCAATTATTGGTAGTAATAGTACGTATGTATTATTTATGGGCCGAGAAAACCAAGTGGCCATTGCCGGCCTCCCACGCTTTTATGGAAATTTTTTGTTTTGTTTTGTGCATGTTTGTCTCTCTTTCATATTTTATCTCCCTGTTTTCTTAACTTGCTAACCTCTCGTAGTTACTTCAAGTTGTCAAATTACTGTTAAAACAACAAGAAAACACATATAAGACAAATAACATACATTTATAAAATATTTCCCCTGAAAGTACCGCTAAGGGTGGAAGCCGGAACATCCGTACAGGAAGGCGTACAGGAACTCCCGCAATGCCCAAGGCACATGGCAAGTTAGCTGGAATCGCACGTCCGTCCTCGTGCTATTAGATATTCCGATGTCGCCGATATCCTTTCATCCCCCAAAACAAGAAAAATCTGGCCACATTACTCCCCCACAGTATTAGGTACTCCTCCGAGGGTATGAACCGTCCATTCACGCTAATAAATTCCTTTCACGCTCCAAATGTCACAATCTCACCCAGACTACTCCTCCATTTTGGTCTCCCTTTGTATGATTTCATCTCTGTATTGGCCTCTCATTCAGCTTTTCGTCATCTATGGCGGAGGTACATTTGTTTGATAACCACGGAAGATAACGCAAAAGTCGGGAGCTAACAAACTTTAAGTTTCACGACGTGTGTTATTTTAAAAGGTAGATGTTTTATGGCAGTACAGTAATAGCCTTAATAACTGGACAAATATAAAAGTTTCATAGAACGCCATATTTTATGCAAAACAAAAATTTACATTATTACAACGTGGACAAAAAATGAAACAACAAATTTATTATTTATTATTTATTTAATAATTTCTTATTATCTTGTCCTGAAATTTTATTTTTCAAGTGCCTTAAAAAGTCATAATCTTTCAATTAGAGTTTCACGATGTTTTAAATGCAGAGGGAAGTTAAATTTAATTTTTTTAATTGCCTCATGATTTTGACAAATCCTTGAAAAGTACGTTAGCAAAATAATGTTAATGCTGTTATGATGAAATTGTGCCACATCCAGTTTCAGCGTAACTGTAGAAAGTTGGACTGTAAACGTAAATCTGTCTAAAATTACCACCAAGCCATGTACAACACTATAAATTGGAGATTATTCGGACCTAATTGTAGTTAAACACGTAGTAAACCAAATAATTAAAACAATAAAAGATTACCATTCCGTTTTAAATTATTTCTAATGATAACTAATATAAATAACTAATAATATGAAATAACTAATTCATCAAGGGTTTATATTGCTATATA